>NW_027077702.1:0-36887 GCF_963924675.1 Phocoena phocoena | reverse complement strand
CTTGCCCGCACACCACCCGCCGAGCTCAGGAGCCCGCCCCTGGTGGCCGGCAGGCCCGGGGAAGCGGCCCCGGCCCTCGATCCCGCTCCCGCACCCGGCCGCGGCGACACGGCGGAGGCGGGGCTTCTGCCGGAGGGAGCTGTGGCGGGACACACCGGCGCACAGGTGGCAGCAGCGGGGCTGGGCGCCAGTGGGGGCGGCCAGGTGCAGGTCGAGGGGCTCGCTGGCCGAAAGGACGGCAACCGGGCCCGCGGCGGATTCTGGGTCCGGGCCAGCCACCCCGGGAGCGTCCGGGGTGCGGCTGCCTTCCGGGGCCGCCTTCTGGCCGCCCGGCCGGCCGGGCCGGCGGGGAGCGGCCCCTCCGGCGCACGCGCGCCGTGGTGGGAGGGGCCTGAGGAGGTGGGGCCTGCAGCGGGGCCCGGCGGGGGCGGAGCCGGCGGCCACCGCCCGCGGGCGAGTAAAGGAGAAGGCGGAGCGGGAGGCAAAAAGCCTACAGCACCCGGTATTCCCAGGCGGTCTCCCATCCAAGTACTAACCAGGCCCGACCCTGCTTAGCTTCCGAGATCAGACGAGATCGGGCGCGTTCAGGGTGGTATGGCCGTAGACGGGGGCGGGGACCGCGGGCTGCCTCTTGAGGCCCAGTTGCGCTGGCGCTGGCGCCTTAGGGCCAGCCAGCCCGGCGGTCAGCCCGCCCAGGCAGGGGGAACGGACGTCTCGGGTATCGGGCGGTGGCGGAGGGTTTGGCCACCACCTCCCAGCCGAGGGCCGGCGTGACCCAGCAAACCCTTCGGCGCTTGGCGCCCCGCCCAAGATCCCGCACGTCGCTCACAGGGACGTGGCCCCGGGGGCTTCGGGGCCCGGGGCCCGCGGTCCCTGGGGCATCGCCCCTGCCCGCCCACGCGGCGCTAGGCGCAGCCCGGCCGCAGCCCGGGCCGGCCCTGCTGCCCGACAGCAGCTGGCCCGAAGCCACTGGGAGCCACCATTGCGTCGCCACGGCCCCTCAGCCCCGGCAAGGCCACCCTTGCCCGCACACCACCCGCCGAGCTCAGGAGCCCGCCCCTGGTGGCCGGCAGGCCCGGGGAAGCGGCCCCGGCCCTCGATCCCGCTCCCGCACCCGGCCGCGGCGACACGGCGGAGGCGGGGCTTCTGCCGGAGGGAGCTGTGGCGGGACACACCGGCGCACAGGTGGCGGCAGCGGGGCTGGGCGCCAGTGGGGGCGGCCAGGTGCAGGTCGAGGGGCTCGCTGGCCGAAAGGACGGCAACCGGGCCCGCGGCGGATTCTGGGTCCGGGCCAGCCACCCCGGGAGCGTCCGGGGTGCGGCTGCCTTCCGGGGCCGCCTTCTGGCCGCCCGGCCGGCCGGGCCGGCGGGGAGCGGCCCCTCCGGCGCACGCGCGCCGTGGTGGGAGGGGCCTGAGGAGGTGGGGCCTGCAGCGGGGCCCGGCGGGGGCGGAGCCGGCGGCCACCGCCCGCGGGCGAGTAAAGGAGAAGGCGGAGCGGGAGGCAAAAAGCCTACAGCACCCGGTATTCCCAGGCGGTCTCCCATCCAAGTACTAACCAGGCCCGACCCTGCTTAGCTTCCGAGATCAGACGAGATCGGGCGCGTTCAGGGTGGTATGGCCGTAGACGGGGGCGGGGACCGCGGGCTGCCTCTTGAGGCCCAGTTGCGCTGGCGCTGGCGCCTTAGGGCCAGCCAGCCCGGCGGTCAGCCCGCCCAGGCAGGGGGAACGGACGTCTCGGGTATCGGGCGGTGGCGGAGGGTTTGGCCACCACCTCCCAGCCGAGGGCCGGCGTGACCCAGCAAACCCTTCGGCGCTTGGCGCCCCGCCCAAGATCCCGCACGTCGCTCACAGGGACGTGGCCCCGGGGGCTTCGGGGCCCGGGGCCCGCGGTCCCTGGGGCATCGCCCCTGCCCGCCCACGCGGCGCTAGGCGCAGCCCGGCCGCAGCCCGGGCCGGCCCTGCTGCCCGACAGCAGCTGGCCCGAAGCCACTGGGAGCCACCATTGCGTCGCCACGGCCCCTCAGCCCCGGCAAGGCCACCCTTGCCCGCACACCACCCGCCGAGCTCAGGAGCCCGCCCCTGGTGGCCGGCAGGCCCGGGGAAGCGGCCCCGGCCCTCGATCCCGCTCCCGCACCCGGCCGCGGCGACACGGCGGAGGCGGGGCTTCTGCCGGAGGGAGCTGTGGCGGGACACACCGGCGCACAGGTGGCGGCAGCGGGGCTGGGCGCCAGTGGGGGCGGCCAGGTGCAGGTCGAGGGGCTCGCTGGCCGAAAGGACGGCAACCGGGCCCGCGGCGGATTCTGGGTCCGGGCCAGCCACCCCGGGAGCGTCCGGGGTGCGGCTGCCTTCCGGGGCCGCCTTCTGGCCGCCCGGCCGGCCGGGCCGGCGGGGAGCGGCCCCTCCGGCGCACGCGCGCCGTGGTGGGAGGGGCCTGAGGAGGTGGGGCCTGCAGCGGGGCCCGGCGGGGGCGGAGCCGGCGGCCACCGCCCGCGGGCGAGTAAAGGAGAAGGCGGAGCGGGAGGCAAAAAGCCTACAGCACCCGGTATTCCCAGGCGGTCTCCCATCCAAGTACTAACCAGGCCCGACCCTGCTTAGCTTCCGAGATCAGACGAGATCGGGCGCGTTCAGGGTGGTATGGCCGTAGACGGGGGCGGGGACCGCGGGCTGCCTCTTGAGGCCCAGTTGCGCTGGCGCTGGCGCCTTAGGGCCAGCCAGCCCGGCGGTCAGCCCGCCCCGGCGGGACCCCGCCGCCCGCCCAGGCAGGGGGAACGGACGTCTCGGGTATCGGGCGGTGGCGTAGGGTTTGGCCACCACCTCCCAGCCGAGGGCCGGCGTGACCCAGCAAACCCTTCGGCGCTTGGCGCCCCGCCCAAGATCCCGCACGTCGCTCACAGGGACGTGGCCCCGGGGGCTTCGGGGCCCGGGGCCCGCGGTCCCTGGGGCATCGCCCCTGCCCGCCCACGCGGCGCTAGGCGCAGCCCGGCCGCAGCCCGGGCCGGCCCTGCTGCCCGACAGCAGCTGGCCCGAAGCCACTGGGAGCCACCATTGCGTCGCCACGGCCCCTCAGCCCCGGCAAGGCCACCCTTGCCCGCACACCACCCGCCGAGCTCAGGAGCCCGCCCCTGGTGGCCGGCAGGCCCGGGGAAGCGGCCCCGGCCCTCGATCCCGCTCCCGCACCCGGCCGCGGCGACACGGCGGAGGCGGGGCTTCTGCCGGAGGGAGCTGTGGCGGGACACACCGGCGCACAGGTGGCGGCAGCGGGGCTGGGCGCCAGTGGGGGCGGCCAGGTGCAGGTCGAGGGGCTCGCTGGCCGAAAGGACGGCAACCGGGCCCGCGGCGGATTCTGGGTCCGGGCCAGCCACCCCGGGAGCGTCCGGTGTGCGGCTGCCTTCCGGGGCCGCATTCTGGCCGCCCGGCCGGCCGGGCCGGCGGGGAGCGGCCCCTCCGGCGCACGCGCGCCGTGGTGGGAGGGGCCTGAGGAGGTGGGGCCTGCAGCGGGGCCCGGCGGGGGCGGAGCCGGCGGCCACCGCCCGCGGGCGAGTAAAGGAGAAGGCGGAGCGGGAGGCAAAAAGCCTACAGCACCCGGTATTCCCAGGCGGTCTCCCATCCAAGTACTAACCAGGCCCGACCCTGCTTAGCTTCCGAGATCAGACGAGATCGGGCGCGTTCAGGGTGGTATGGCCGTAGACGGGGGCGGGGACCGCGGGCTGCCTCTTGAGGCCCAGTTGCGCTGGCGCTGGCGCCTTAGGGCCAGCCAGCCCGGCGGTCAGCCCGCCCAGGCAGGGGGAACGGACGTCTCGGGTATCGGGCGGTGGCGGAGGGTTTGGCCACCACCTCCCAGCCGAGGGCCGGCGTGACCCAGCAAACCCTTCGGCGCTTGGCGCCCCGCCCAAGATCCCGCACGTCGCTCACAGGGACGTGGCCCCGGAGGCTTCGGGGCCCGGGGCCCGCGGTCCCTGGGGCATCGCCCCTGCCCGCCCACGCGGCGCTAGGCGCAGCCCGGCCGCAGCCCGGGCCGGCCCTGCTGCCCGACAGCAGCTGGCCCGAAGCCACTGGGAGCCACCATTGCGTCGCCACGGCCCCTCAGCCCCGGCAAGGCCACCCTTGCCCGCACACCACCCGCCGAGCTCAGGAGCCCGCCCCTGGTGGCCGGCAGGCCCGGGGAAGCGGCCCCGGCCCTCGATCCCGCTCCCGCACCCGGCCGCGGCGACACGGCGGAGGCGGGGCTTCTGCCGGAGGGAGCTGTGGCGGGACACACCGGCGCACAGGTGGCGGCAGCGGGGCTGGGCGCCAGTGGGGGCGGCCAGGTGCAGGTCGAGGGGCTCGCTGGCCGAAAGGACGGCAACCGGGCCCGCGGCGGATTCTGGGTCCGGGCCAGCCACCCCGGGAGCGTCCGGGGTGCGGCTGCCTTCCGGGGCCGCCTTCTGGCCGCCCGGCCGGCCGGGCCGGCGGGGAGCGGCCCCTCCGGCGCACGCGCGCCGTGGTGGGAGGGGCCTGAGGAGGTGGGGCCTGCAGCGGGGCCCGGCGGGGGCGGAGCCGGCGGCCACCGCCCGCGGGCGAGTAAAGGAGAAGGCGGAGCGGGAGGCAAAAAGCCTACAGCACCCGGTATTCCCAGGCGGTCTCCCATCCAAGTACTAACCAGGCCCGACCCTGCTTAGCTTCCGAGATCAGACGAGATCGGGCGCGTTCAGGGTGGTATGGCCGTAGACGGGGGCGGGGACCGCGGGCTGCCTCTTGAGGCCCAGTTGCGCTGGCGCTGGCGCCTTAGGGCCAGCCAGCCCGGCGGTCAGCCCGCCCCGGCGGGACCCCGCCGCCCGCCCAGGCAGGGGGAACGGACGTCTCGGGTATCGGGCGGTGGCGGAGGGTTTGGCCACCACCTCCCAGCCGAGGGCCGGCGTGACCCAGCAAACCCTTCGGCGCTTGGCGCCCCGCCCAAGATCCCGCACGTCGCTCACAGGGACGTGGCCCCGGGGGCTTCGGGGCCCGGGGCCCGCGGTCCCTGGGGCATCGCCCCTGCCCGCCCACGCGGCGCTAGGCGCAGCCCGGCCGCAGCCCGGGCCGGCCCTGCTGCCCGACAGCAGCTGGCCCGAAGCCACTGGGAGCCACCATTGCGTCGCCACGGCCCCTCAGCCCCGGCAAGGCCACCCTTGCCCGCACACCACCCGCCGAGCTCAGGAGCCCGCCCCTGGTGGCCGGCAGGCCCGGGGAAGCGGCCCCGGCCCTCGATCCCGCTCCCGCACCCGGCCGCGGCGACACGGCGGAGGCGGGGCTTCTGCCGGAGGGAGCTGTGGCGGGACACACCGGCGCACAGGTGGCGGCAGCGGGGCTGGGCGCCAGTGGGGGCGGCCAGGTGCAGGTCGAGGGGCTCGCTGGCCGAAAGGACGGCAACCGGGCCCGCGGCGGATTCTGGGTCCGGGCCAGCCACCCCGGGAGCGTCCGGGGTGCGGCTGCCTTCCGGGGCCGCCTTCTGGCCGCCCGGCCGGCCGGGCCGGCGGGGAGCGGCCCCTCCGGCGCACGCGCGCCGTGGTGGGAGGGGCCTGAGGAGGTGGGGCCTGCAGCGGGGCCCGGCGGGGGCGGAGCCGGCGGCCACCGCCCGCGGGCGAGTAAAGGAGAAGGCGGAGCGGGAGGCAAAAAGCCTACAGCACCCGGTATTCCCAGGCGGTCTCCCATCCAAGTACTAACCAGGCCCGACCCTGCTTAGCTTCCGAGATCAGACGAGATCGGGCGCGTTCAGGGTGGTATGGCCGTAGACGGGGGCGGGGACCGCGGGCTGCCTCTTGAGGCCCAGTTGCGCTGGCGCTGGCGCCTTAGGGCCAGCCAGCCCGGCGGTCAGCCCGCCCAGGCAGGGGGAACGGACGTCTCGGGTATCGGGCGGTGGCGGAGGATTTGGCCACCACCTCCCAGCCGAGGGCCGGCGTGACCCAGCAAACCCTTCGGCGCTTGGCGCCCCGCCCAAGATCCCGCACGTCGCTCACAGGGACGTGGCCCCGGGGGCTTCGGGGCCCGGGGCCCGCGGTCCCTGGGGCATCGCCCCTGCCCGCCCACGCGGCGCTAGGCGCAGCCCGGCCGCAGCCCGGGCCGGCCCTGCTGCCCGACAGCAGCTGGCCCGAAGCCACTGGGAGCCACCATTGCGTCGCCACGGCCCCTCAGCCCCGGCAAGGCCACCCTTGCCCGCACACCACCCGCCGAGCTCAGGAGCCCGCCCCTGGTGGCCGGCAGGCCCGGGGAAGCGGCCCCGGCCCTCGATCCCGCTCCCGCACCCGGCCGCGGCGACACGGCGGAGGCGGGGCTTCTGCCGGAGGGAGCTGTGGCGGGACACACCGGCGCACAGGTGGCGGCAGCGGGGCTGGGCGCCAGTGGGGGCGGCCAGGTGCAGGTCGAGGGGCTCGCTGGCCGAAAGGACGGCAACCGGGCCCGCGGCGGATTCTGGGTCCGGGCCAGCCACCCCGGGAGCGTCCGGGGTGCGGCTGCCTTCCGGGGCCGCCTTCTGGCCGCCCGGCCGGCCGGGCCGGCGGGGAGCGGCCCCTCCGGCGCACGCGCGCCGTGGTGGGAGGGGCCTGAGGAGGTGGGGCCTGCAGCGGGGCCCGGCGGGGGCGGAGCCGGCGGCCACCGCCCGCGGGCGAGTAAAGGAGAAGGCGGAGCGGGAGGCAAAAAGCCTACAGCACCCGGTATTCCCAGGCGGTCTCCCATCCAAGTACTAACCAGGCCCGACCCTGCTTAGCTTCCGAGATCAGACGAGATCGGGCGCGTTCAGGGTGGTATGGCCGTAGATGGGGGCGGGGACCGCGGGCTGCCTCTTGAGGCCCAGTTGCGCTGGCGCTGGCGCCTTAGGGCCAGCCAGCCCGGCGGTCAGCCCGCCCAGGCAGGGGGAACGGACGTCTCGGGTATCGGGCGGTGGCGGAGGGTTTGGCCACCACCTCCCAGCCGAGGGCCGGCGTGACCCAGCAAACCCTTCGGCGCTTGGCGCCCCGCCCAAGATCCCGCACGTCGCTCACAGGGACGTGGCCCCGGAGGCTTCGGGGCCCGGGGCCCGCGGTCCCTGGGGCATCGCCCCTGCCCACCCACGCGGCGCTAGGCGCAGCCCGGCCGCAGCCCGGGCCGGCCCTGCTGCCCGACAGCAGCTGGCCCGAAGCCACTGGGAGCCACCATTGCGTCGCCACGGCCCCTCAGCCCCGGCAAGGCCACCCTTGCCCGCACACCACCCGCCGAGCTCAGGAGCCCGCCCCTGGTGGCCGGCAGGCCCGGGGAAGCGGCCCCGGCCCTCGATCCCGCTCCCGCACCCGGCCGCGGCGACACGGCGGAGGCGGGGCTTCTGCCGGAGGGAGCTGTGGCGGGACACACCGGCGCACAGGTGGCGGCAGCGGGGCTGGGCGCCAGTGGGGGCGGCCAGGTGCAGGTCGAGGGGCTCGCTGGCCGAAAGGACGGCAACCGGGCCCGCGGCGGATTCTGGGTCCGGGCCAGCCACCCCGGGAGCGTCCGGGGTGCGGCTGCCTTCCGGGGCCGCCTTCTGGCCGCCCGGCCGGCCGGGCCGGCGGGGAGCGGCCCCTCCGGCGCACGCGCGCCGTGGTGGGAGGGGCCTGAGGAGGTGGGGCCTGCAGCGGGGCCCGGCGGGGGCGGAGCCGGCGGCCACCGCCCGCGGGCGAGTAAAGGAGAAGGCGGAGCGGGAGGCAAAAAGCCTACAGCACCCGGTATTCCCAGGCGGTCTCCCATCCAAGTACTAACCAGGCCCGACCCTGCTTAGCTTCCGAGATCAGACGAGATCGGGCGCGTTCAGGGTGGTATGGCCGTAGACGGGGGCGGGGACCGCGGGCTGCCTCTTGAGGCCCAGTTGCGCTGGCGCTGGCGCCTTAGGGCCAGCCAGCCCGGCGGTCAGCCCGCCCCGGCGGGACCCCGCCGCCCGCCCAGGCAGGGGGAACGGACGTCTCGGGTATCGGGCGGTGGCGGAGGGTTTGGCCACCACCTCCCAGCCGAGGGCCGGCGTGACCCAGCAAACCCTTCGGCGCTTGGCGCCCCGCCCAAGATCCCGCACGTCGCTCACAGGGACGTGGCCCCGGGGGCTTCGGGGCCCGGGGCCCGCGGTCCCTGGGGCATCGCCCCTGCCCGCCCACGCGGCGCTAGGCGCAGCCCGGCCGCAGCCCGGGCCGGCCCTGCTGCCCGACAGCAGCTGGCCCGAAGCCACTGGGAGCCACCATTGCGTCGCCACGGCCCCTCAGCCCCGGCAAGGCCACCCTTGCCCGCACACCACCCGCCGAGCTCAGGAGCCCGCCCCTGGTGGCCGGCAGGCCCGGGGAAGCGGCCCCGGCCCTCGATCCCGCTCCCGCACCCGGCCGCGGCGACACGGCGGAGGCGGGGCTTCTGCCGGAGGGAGCTGTGGCGGGACACACCGGCGCACAGGTGGCGGCAGCGGGGCTGGGCGCCAGTGGGGGCGGCCAGGTGCAGGTCGAGGGGCTCGCTGGCCGAAAGGACGGCAACCGGGCCCGCGGCGGATTCTGGGTCCGGGCCAGCCACCCCGGGAGCGTCCGGGGTGCGGCTGCCTTCCGGGGCCGCCTTCTGGCCGCCCGGCCGGCCGGGCCGGCGGGGAGCGGCCCCTCCGGCGCACGCGCGCCGTGGTGGGAGGGGCCTGAGGAGGTGGGGCCTGCAGCGGGGCCCGGCGGGGGCGGAGCCGGCGGCCACCGCCCGCGGGCGAGTAAAGGAGAAGGCGGAGCGGGAGGCAAAAAGCCTACAGCACCCGGTATTCCCAGGCGGTCTCCCATCCAAGTACTAACCAGGCCCGACCCTGCTTAGCTTCCGAGATCAGACGAGATCGGGCGCGTTCAGGGTGGTATGGCCGTAGACGGGGGCGGGGACCGCGGGCTGCCTCTTGAGGCCCAGTTGCGCTGGCGCTGGCGCCTTAGGGCCAGCCAGCCCGGCGGTCAGCCCGCCCAGGCAGGGGGAACGGACGTCTCGGGTATCGGGCGGTGGCGGAGGATTTGGCCACCACCTCCCAGCCGAGGGCCGGCGTGACCCAGCAAACCCTTCGGCGCTTGGCGCCCCGCCCAAGATCCCGCACGTCGCTCACAGGGACGTGGCCCCGGGGGCTTCGGGGCCCGGGGCCCGCGGTCCCTGGGGCATCGCCCCTGCCCGCCCACGCGGCGCTAGGCGCAGCCCGGCCGCAGCCCGGGCCGGCCCTGCTGCCCGACAGCAGCTGGCCCGAAGCCACTGGGAGCCACCATTGCGTCGCCACGGCCCCTCAGCCCCGGCAAGGCCACCCTTGCCCGCACACCACCCGCCGAGCTCAGGAGCCCGCCCCTGGTGGCCGGCAGGCCCGGGGAAGCGGCCCCGGCCCTCGATCCCGCTCCCGCACCCGGCCGCGGCGACACGGCGGAGGCGGGGCTTCTGCCGGAGGGAGCTGTGGCGGGACACACCGGCGCACAGGTGGCGGCAGCGGGGCTGGGCGCCAGTGGGGGCGGCCAGGTGCAGGTCGAGGGGCTCGCTGGCCGAAAGGACGGCAACCGGGCCCGCGGCGGATTCTGGGTCCGGGCCAGCCACCCCGGGAGCGTCCGGGGTGCGGCTGCCTTCCGGGGCCGCCTTCTGGCCGCCCGGCCGGCCGGGCCGGCGGGGAGCGGCCCCTCCGGCGCACGCGCGCCGTGGTGGGAGGGGCCTGAGGAGGTGGGGCCTGCAGCGGGGCCCGGCGGGGGCGGAGCCGGCGGCCACCGCCCGCGGGCGAGTAAAGGAGAAGGCGGAGCGGGAGGCAAAAAGCCTACAGCACCCGGTATTCCCAGGCGGTCTCCCATCCAAGTACTAACCAGGCCCGACCCTGCTTAGCTTCCGAGATCAGACGAGATCGGGCGCGTTCAGGGTGGTATGGCCGTAGACGGGGGCGGGGACCGCGGGCTGCCTCTTGAGGCCCAGTTGCGCTGGCGCTGGCGCCTTAGGGCCAGCCAGCCCGGCGGTCAGCCCGCCCAGGCAGGGGGAACGGACGTCTCGGGTATCGGGCGGTGGCGGAGGGTTTGGCCACCACCTCCCAGCCGAGGGCCGGCGTGACCCAGCAAACCCTTCGGCGCTTGGCGCCCCGCCCAAGATCCCGCACGTCGCTCACAGGGACGTGGCCCCGGAGGCTTCGGGGCCCGGGGCCCGCGGTCCCTGGGGCATCGCCCCTGCCCACCCACGCGGCGCTAGGCGCAGCCCGGCCGCAGCCCGGGCCGGCCCTGCTGCCCGACAGCAGCTGGCCCGAAGCCACTGGGAGCCACCATTGCGTCGCCACGGCCCCTCAGCCCCGGCAAGGCCACCCTTGCCCGCACACCACCCGCCGAGCTCAGGAGCCCGCCCCTGGTGGCCGGCAGGCCCGGGGAAGCGGCCCCGGCCCTCGATCCCGCTCCCGCACCCGGCCGCGGCGACACGGCGGAGGCGGGGCTTCTGCCGGAGGGAGCTGTGGCGGGACACACCGGCGCACAGGTGGCGGCAGCGGGGCTGGGCGCCAGTGGGGGCGGCCAGGTGCAGGTCGAGGGGCTCGCTGGCCGAAAGGACGGCAACCGGGCCCGCGGCGGATTCTGGGTCCGGGCCAGCCACCCCGGGAGCGTCCGGGGTGCGGCTGCCTTCCGGGGCCGCCTTCTGGCCGCCCGGCCGGCCGGGCCGGCGGGGAGCGGCCCCTCCGGCGCACGCGCGCCGTGGTGGGAGGGGCCTGAGGAGGTGGGGCCTGCAGCGGGGCCCGGCGGGGGCGGAGCCGGCGGCCACCGCCCGCGGGCGAGTAAAGGAGAAGGCGGAGCGGGAGGCAAAAAGCCTACAGCACCCGGTATTCCCAGGCGGTCTCCCATCCAAGTACTAACCAGGCCCGACCCTGCTTAGCTTCCGAGATCAGACGAGATCGGGCGCGTTCAGGGTGGTATGGCCGTAGACGGGGGCGGGGACCGCGGGCTGCCTCTTGAGGCCCAGTTGCGCTGGCGCTGGCGCCTTAGGGCCAGCCAGCCCGGCGGTCAGCCCGCCCAGGCAGGGGGAACGGACGTCTCGGGTATCGGGCGGTGGCGGAGGGTTTGGCCACCACCTCCCAGCCGAGGGCCGGCGTGACCCAGCAAACCCTTCGGCGCTTGGCGCCCCGCCCAAGATCCCGCACGTCGCTCACAGGGACGTGGCCCCGGGGGCTTCGGGGCCCGGGGCCCGCGGTCCCTGGGGCATCGCCCCTGCCCGCCCACGCGGCGCTAGGCGCAGCCCGGCCGCAGCCCGGGCCGGCCCTGCTGCCCGACAGCAGCTGGCCCGAAGCCACTGGGAGCCACCATTGCGTCGCCACGGCCCCTCAGCCCCGGCAAGGCCACCCTTGCCCGCACACCACCCGCCGAGCTCAGGAGCCCGCCCCTGGTGGCCGGCAGGCCCGGGGAAGCGGCCCCGGCCCTCGATCCCGCTCCCGCACCCGGCCGCGGCGACACGGCGGAGGCGGGGCTTCTGCCGGAGGGAGCTGTGGCGGGACACACCGGCGCACAGGTGGCGGCAGCGGGGCTGGGCGCCAGTGGGGGCGGCCAGGTGCAGGTCGAGGGGCTCGCTGGCCGAAAGGACGGCAACCGGGCCCGCGGCGGATTCTGGGTCCGGGCCAGCCACCCCGGGAGCGTCCGGGGTGCGGCTGCCTTCCGGGGCCGCCTTCTGGCTGCCCGGCCGGCCGGGCCGGCGGGGAGCGGCCCCTCCGGCGCACGCGCGCCGTGGTGGGAGGGGCCTGAGGAGGTGGGGCCTGCAGCGGGGCCCGGCGGGGGCGGAGCCGGCGGCCACCGCCCGCGGGCGAGTAAAGGAGAAGGCGGAGCGGGAGGCAAAAAGCCTACAGCACCCGGTATTCCCAGGCGGTCTCCCATCCAAGTACTAACCAGGCCCGACCCTGCTTAGCTTCCGAGATCAGACGAGATCGGGCGCGTTCAGGGTGGTATGGCCGTAGACGGGGGCGGGGACCGCGGGCTGCCTCTTGAGGCCCAGTTGCGCTGGCGCTGGCGCCTTAGGGCCAGCCAGCCCGGCGGTCAGCCCGCCCAGGCAGGGGGAACGGACGTCTCGGGTATCGGGCGGTGGCGGAGGGTTTGGCCACCACCTCCCAGCCGAGGGCCGGCGTGACCCAGCAAACCCTTCGGCGCTTGGCGCCCCGCCCAAGATCCGCTTGGCGCCCCGCCCAAGATCCCGCACGTCGCTCACAGGGACGTGGCCCCGGGGGCTTCGGGGCCCGGGGCCCGCGGTCCCTGGGGCATCGCCCCTGCCCGCCCACGTGGCGCTAGGCGCAGCCCGGCCGCAGCCCGGGCCGGCCCTGCTGCCCGACAGCAGCTGGCCCGAAGCCACTGGGAGCCACCATTGCATCGCCACGGCCCCTCAGCCCCGGCAAGGCCACCCTTGCCCGCACACCACCCGCCGAGCTCAGGAGCCCGCCCCTGGTGGCCGGCAGGCCCGGGGAAGCGGCCCCGGCCCTCGATCCCGCTCCCGCACCCGGCCGCGGCGACACGGCGGAGGCGGGGCTTCTGCCGGAGGGAGCTGTGGCGGGACACACCGGCGCACAGGTGGCGGCAGCGGGGCTGGGCGCCAGTGGGGGCGGCCAGGTGCAGGTCGAGGGGCTCGCTGGCCGAAAGGACGGCAACCGGGCCCGCGGCGGATTCTGGGTCCGGGCCAGCCACCCCGGGAGCGTCCGGGGTGCGGCTGCCTTCCGGGGCCGCCTTCTGGCCGCCCGGCCGGCCGGGCCGGCGGGGAGCGGCCCCTCCGGCGCACGCGCGCCGTGCTGGGAGGGGCCTGAGGAGGTGGGGCCTGCAGCGGGGCCCGGCGGGGGCGGAGCCGGCGGCCACCGCCCGCGGGCGAGTAAAGGAGAAGGCGGAGCGGGAGGCAAAAAGCCTACAGCACCCGGTATTCCCAGGCGGTCTCCCATCCAAGTACTAACCAGGCCCGACCCTGCTTAGCTTCCGAGATCAGACGAGATCGGGCGCGTTCAGGGTGGTATGGCCGTAGACGGGGGCGGGGACCGCGGGCTGCCTCTTGAGGCCCAGTTGCGCTGGCGCTGGCGCCTTAGGGCCAGCCAGCCCGGCGGTCAGCCCGCCCAGGCAGGGGGAACGGACGTCTCGGGTATCGGGCGGTGGCGGAGGGTTTGGCCACCACCTCCCAGCCGAGGGCCGGCGTGACCCAGCAAACCCTTCGGCGCTTGGCGCCCCGCCCAAGATCCCGCACGTCGCTCACAGGGACGTGGCCCCGGGGGCTTCGGGGCCCGGGGCCCGCGGTCCCTGGGGCATCGCCCCTGCCCGCCCACGCGGCGCTAGGCGCAGCCCGGCCGCAGCCCGGGCCGGCCCTGCTGCCCGACAGCAGCTGGCCCGAAGCCACTGGGAGCCACCATTGCGTCGCCACGGCCCCTCAGCCCCGGCAAGGCCACCCTTGCCCGCACACCACCCGCCGAGCTCAGGAGCCCGCCCCTGGTGGCCGGCAGGCCCGGGGAAGCGGCCCCGGCCCTCGATCCCGCTCCCGCACCCGGCCGCGGCGACACGGCGGAGGCGGGGCTTCTGCCGGAGGGAGCTGTGGCGGGACACACCGGCGCACAGGTGGCGGCAGCGGGGCTGGGCGCCAGTGGGGGCGGCCAGGTGCAGGTCGAGGGGCTCGCTGGCCGAAAGGACGGCAACCGGGCCCGCGGCGGATTCTGGGTCCGGGCCAGCCACCCCGGGAGCGTCCGGGGTGCGGCTGCCTTCCGGGGCCGCCTTCTGGCCGCCCGGCCGGCCGGGCCGGCGGGGAGCGGCCCCTCCGGCGCACGCGCGCCGTGGTGGGAGGGGCCTGAGGAGGTGGGGCCTGCAGCGGGGCCCGGCGGGGGCGGAGCCGGCGGCCACCGCCCGCGGGCGAGTAAAGGAGAAGGCGGAGCGGGAGGCAAAAAGCCTACAGCACCCGGTATTCCCAGGCGGTCTCCCATCCAAGTACTAACCAGGCCCGACCCTGCTTAGCTTCCGAGATCAGACGAGATCGGGCGCGTTCAGGGTGGTATGGCCGTAGACGGGGGCGGGGACCGCGGGCTGCCTCTTGAGGCCCAGTTGCGCTGGCGCTGGCGCCTTAGGGCCAGCCAGCCCGGCGGTCAGCCCGCCCCGGCGGGACCCCGCCGCCCGCCCAGGCAGGGGGAACGGACGTCTCGGGTATCGGGCGGTGGCGGAGGGTTTGGCCACCACCTCCCAGCCGAGGGCCGGCGTGACCCAGCAAACCCTTCGGCGCTTGGCGCCCCGCCCAAGATCCCGCACGTCGCTCACAGGGACGTGGCCCCGGGGGCTTCGGGGCCCGGGGCCCGCGGTCCCTGGGGCATCGCCCCTGCCCGCCCACGCGGCGCTAGGCGCAGCCCGGCCGCAGCCCGGGCCGGCCCTGCTGCCCGACAGCAGCTGGCCCGAAGCCACTGGGAGCCACCATTGCGTCGCCACGGCCCCTCAGCCCCGGCAAGGCCACCCTTGCCCGCACACCACCCGCCGAGCTCAGGAGCCCGCCCCTGGTGGCCGGCAGGCCCGGGGAAGCGGCCCCGGCCCTCGATCCCGCTCCCGCACCCGGCCGCGGCGACACGGCGGAGGCGGGGCTTCTGCCGGAGGGAGCTGTGGCGGGACACACCGGCGCACAGGTGGCGGCAGCGGGGCTGGGCGCCAGTGGGGGCGGCCAGGTGCAGGTCGAGGGGCTCGCTGGCCGAAAGGACGGCAACCGGGCCCGCGGCGGATTCTGGGTCCGGGCCAGCCACCCCGGGAGCGTCCGGGGTGCGGCTGCCTTCCGGGGCCGCATTCTGGCCGCCCGGCCGGCCGGGCCGGCGGGGAGCGGCCCCTCCGGCGCACGCGCGCCGTGGTGGGAGGGGCCTGAGGAGGTGGGGCCTGCAGCGGGGCCCGGCGGGGGCGGAGCCGGCGGCCACCGCCCGCGGGCGAGTAAAGGAGAAGGCGGAGCGGGAGGCAAAAAGCCTACAGCACCCGGTATTCCCAGGCGGTCTCCCATCCAAGTACTAACCAGGCCCGACCCTGCTTAGCTTCCGAGATCAGACGAGATCGGGCGCGTTCAGGGTGGTATGGCCGTAGACGGGGGCGGGGACCGCGGGCTGCCTCTTGAGGCCCAGTTGCGCTGGCGCTGGCGCCTTAGGGCCAGCCAGCCCGGCGGTCAGCCCGCCCAGGCAGGGGGAACGGACGTCTCGGGTATCGGGCGGTGGCGGAGGGTTTGGCCACCACCTCCCAGCCGAGGGCCGGCGTGACCCAGCAAACCCTTCGGCGCTTGGCGCCCCACCCAAGATCCCGCACGTCGCTCACAGGGACGTGGCCCCGGAGGCTTCGGGGCCCGGGGCCCGCGGTCCCTGGGGCATCGCCCCTGCCCGCCCACGCGGCGCTAGGCGCAGCCCGGCCGCAGCCCGGGCCGGCCCTGCTGCCCGACTGCAGCTGGCCCGAAGCCACTGGGAGCCACCATTGCGTCGCCACGGCCCCTCAGCCCCGGCAAGGCCACCCTTGCCCGCACTCCACCCGCCGAGCTCAGGAGCCCGCCCCTGGTGGCCGGCAGGCCCGGGGAAGCGGCCCCGGCCCTCGATCCCGCTCCCGCACCCGGCCGCGGCGACACGGCGGAGGCGGGGCTTCTGCCGGAGGGAGCTGTGGCGGGACACACCGGCGCACAGGTGGCGGCAGCGGGGCTGGGCGCCAGTGGGGGCGGCCAGGTGCAGGTCGAGGGGCTCGCTGGCCGAAAGGACGGCAACCGGGCCCGCGGCGGATTCTGGGTCCGGGCCAGCCACCCCGGGAGCGTCCGGGGTGCGGCTGCCTTCCGGGGCCGCCTTCTGGCCGCCCGGCCGGCCGGGCCGGCGGGGAGCGGCCCCTCCGGCGCACGCGCGCCGTGGTGGGAGGGGCCTGAGGAGGTGGGGCCTGCAGCGGGGCCCGGCGGGGGCGGAGCCGGCGGCCACCGCCCGCGGGCGAGTAAAGGAGAAGGCGGAGCGGGAGGCAAAAAGCCTACAGCACCCGGTATTCCCAGGCGGTCTCCCATCCAAGTACTAACCAGGCCCGACCCTGCTTAGCTTCCGAGATCAGACGAGATCGGGCGCGTTCAGGGTGGTATGGCCGTAGACGGGGGCGGGGACCGCGGGCTGCCTCTTGAGGCCCAGTTGCGCTGGCGCTGGCGCCTTAGGGCCAGCCAGCCCGGCGGTCAGCCCGCCCAGGCAGGGGGAACGGACGTCTCGGGTATCGGGCGGTGGCGGAGGGTTTGGCCACCACCTCCCAGCCGAGGGCCGGCGTGACCCAGCAAACCCTTCGGCGCTTGGCGCCCCGCCCAAGATCCCGCACGTCGCTCACAGGGACGTGGCCCCGGGGGCTTCGGGGCCCGGGGCCCGCGGTCCCTGGGGCATCGCCCCTGCCCGCCCACGCGGCGCTAGGCGCAGCCCGGCCGCAGCCCGGGCCGGCCCTGCTGCCCGACAGCAGCTGGCCCGAAGCCACTGGGAGCCACCATTGCGTCGCCACGGCCCCTCAGCCCCGGCAAGGCCACCCTTGCCCGCACACCACCCGCCGAGCTCAGGAGCCCGCCCCTGGTGGCCGGCAGGCCCGGGGAAGCGGCCCCGGCCCTCGATCCCGCTCCCGCACCCGGCCGCGGCGACACGGCGGAGGCGGGGCTTCTGCCGGAGGGAGCTGTGGCGGGACACACCGGCGCACAGGTGGCGGCAGCGGGGCTGGGCGCCAGTGGGGGCGGCCAGGTGCAGGTCGAGGGGCTCGCTGGCCGAAAGGACGGCAACCGGGCCCGCGGCGGATTCTGGGTCCGGGCCAGCCACCCCGGGAGCGTCCGGGGTGCGGCTGCCTTCCGGGGCCGCCTTCTGGCCGCCCGGCCGGCCGGGCCGGCGGGGAGCGGCCCCTCCGGCGCACGCGCGCCGTGGTGGGAGGGGCCTGAGGAGGTGGGGCCTGCAGCGGGGCCCGGCGGGGGCGGAGCCGGCGGCCACCGCCCGCGGGCGAGTAAAGGAGAAGGCGGAGCGGGAGGCAAAAAGCCTACAGCACCCGGTATTCCCAGGCGGTCTCCCATCCAAGTACTAACCAGGCCCGACCCTGCTTAGCTTCCGAGATCAGACGAGATCGGGCGCGTTCAGGGTGGTATGGCCGTAGACGGGGGCGGGGACCGCGGGCTGCCTCTTGAGGCCCAGTTGCGCTGGCGCTGGCGCCTTAGGGCCAGCCAGCCCGGCGGTCAGCCCGCCCAGGCAGGGGGAACGGACGTCTCGGGTATCGGGCGGTGGCGGAGGGTTTGGCCACCACCTCCCAGCCGAGGGCCGGCGTGACCCAGCAAACCCTTCGGCGCTTGGCGCCCCGCCCAAGATCCCGCACGTCGCTCACAGGGACGTGGCCCCGGGGGCTTCGGGGCCCGGGGCCCGCGGTCCCTGGGGCATCGCCCCTGCCCGCCCACGCGGCGCTAGGCGCAGCCCGGCCGCAGCCCGGGCCGGCCCTGCTGCCCGACAGCAGCTGGCCCGAAGCCACTGGGAGCCACCATTGCGTCGCCACGGCCCCTCAGCCCCGGCAAGGCCACCCTTGCCCGCACACCACCCGCCGAGCTCAGGAGCCCGCCCCTGGTGGCCGGCAGGCCCGGGGAAGCGGCCCCGGCCCTCGATCCCGCTCCCGCACCCGGCCGCGGCGACACGGCGGAGGCGGGGCTTCTGCCGGAGGGAGCTGTGGCGGGACACACCGGCGCACAGGTGGCGGCAGCGGGGCTGGGCGCCAGTGGGGGCGGCCAGGTGCAGGTCGAGGGGCTCGCTGGCCGAAAGGACGGCAACCGGGCCCGCGGCAGATTCTGGGTCCGGGCCAGCCACCCCGGGAGCGTCCGGGGTGCGGCTGCCTTCCGGGGCCGCCTTCTGGCCGCCCGGCCGGCCGGGCCGGCGGGGAGCGGCCCCTCCGGCGCACGCGCGCCGTGGTGGGAGGGGCCTGAGGAGGTGGGGCCTGCAGCGGGGCCCGGCGGGGGCGGAGCCGGCGGCCACCGCCCGCGGGCGAGTAAAGGAGAAGGCGGAGCGGGAGGCAAAAAGCCTACAGCACCCGGTATTCCCAGGCGGTCTCCCATCCAAGTACTAACCAGGCCCGACCCTGCTTAGCTTCCGAGATCAGACGAGATCGGGCGCGTTCAGGGTGGTATGGCCGTAGACGGGGGCGGGGACCGCGGGCTGCCTCTTGAGGCCCAGTTGCGCTGGCGCTGGCGCCTTAGGGCCAGCCAGCCCGGCGGTCAGCCCGCCCAGGCAGGGGGAACGGACGTCTCGGGTATCGGGCGGTGGCGGAGGGTTTGGCCACCACCTCCCAGCCGAGGGCCGGCGTGACCCAGCAAACCCTTCGGCGCTTGGCGCCCCGCCCAAGATCCCGCACGTCGCTCACAGGGACGTGGCCCCGGGGGCTTCGGGGCCCGGGGCCCGCGGTCCCTGGGGCATCGCCCCTGCCCGCCCACGCGGCGCTAGGCGCAGCCCGGCCGCAGCCCGGGCCGGCCCTGCTGCCCGACAGCAGCTGGCCCGAAGCCACTGGGAGCCACCATTGCGTCGCCACGGCCCCTCAGCCCCGGCAAGGCCACCCTTGCCCGCACACCACCCGCCGAGCTCAGGAGCCCGCCCCTGGTGGCCGGCAGGCCCGGGGAAGCGGCCCCGGCCCTCGATCCCGCTCCCGCACCCGGCCGCGGCGACACGGCGGAGGCGGGGCTTCTGCCGGAGGGAGCTGTGGCGGGACACACCGGCGCACAGGTGGCGGCAGCGGGGCTGGGCGCCAGTGGGGGCGGCCAGGTGCAGGTCGAGGGGCTCGCTGGCCGAAAGGACGGCAACCGGGCCCGCGGCGGATTCTGGGTCCGGGCCAGCCACCCCGGGAGCGTCCGGGGTGCGGCTGCCTTCCGGGGCCGCCTTCTGGCCGCCCGGCCGGCCGGGCCGGCGGGGAGCGGCCCCTCCGGCGCACGCGCGCCGTGGTGGGAGGGGCCTGAGGAGGTGGGGCCTGCAGCGGGGCCCGGCGGGGGCGGAGCCGGCGGCCACCGCCCGCGGGCGAGTAAAGGAGAAGGCGGAGCGGGAGGCAAAAAGCCTACAGCACCCGGTATTCCCAGGCGGTCTCCCATCCAAGTACTAACCAGGCCCGACCCTGCTTAGCTTCCGAGATCAGACGAGATCGGGCGCGTTCAGGGTGGTATGGCCGTAGACGGGGGCGGGGACCGCGGGCTGCCTCTTGAGGCCCAGTTGCGCTGGCGCTGGCGCCTTAGGGCCAGCCAGCCCGGCGGTCAGCCCGCCCAGGCAGGGGGAACGGACGTCTCGGGTATCGGGCGGTGGCGGAGGGTTTGGCCACCACCTCCCAGCCGAGGGCCGGCGTGACCCAGCAAACCCTTCGGCGCTTGGCGCCCCGCCCAAGATCCCGCACGTCGCTCACAGGGACGTGGCCCCGGAGGCTTCGGGGCCCGGGGCCCGCGGTCCCTGGGGCATCGCCCCTGCCCGCCCACGCGGCGCTAGGCGCAGCCCGGCCGCAGCCCGGGCCGGCCCTGCTGCCCGACTGCAGCTGGCCCGAAGCCACTGGGAGCCACCATTGCGTCGCCACGGCCCCTCAGCCCCGGCAAGGCCACCCTTGCCCGCACACCACCCGCCGAGCTCAGGAGCCCGCCCCTGGTGGCCGGCAGGCCCGGGGAAGCGGCCCCGGCCCTCGATCCCGCTCCCGCACCCGGCCGCGGCGACACGGCGGAGGCGGGGCTTCTGCCGGAGGGAGCTGTGGCGGGACACACCGGCGCACAGGTGGCGGCAGCGGGGCTGGGCGCCAGTGGGGGCGGCCAGGTGCAGGTCGAGGGGCTCGCTGGCCGAAAGGACGGCAACCGGGCCCGCGGCGGATTCTGGGTCCGGGCCAGCCACCCCGGGAGCGTCCGGGGTGCGGCTGCCTTCCGGGGCCGCCTTCTGGCCGCCCGGCCGGCCGGGCCGGCGGGGAGCGGCCCCTCCGGCGCACGCGCGCCGTGGTGGGAGGGGCCTGAGGAGGTGGGGCCTGCAGCGGGGCCCGGCGGGGGCGGAGCCGGCGGCCACCGCCCGCGGGCGAGTAAAGGAGAAGGCGGAGCGGGAGGCAAAAAGCCTACAGCACCCGGTATTCCCAGGCGGTCTCCCATCCAAGTACTAACCAGGCCCGACCCTGCTTAGCTTCCGAGATCAGACGAGATCGGGCGCGTTCAGGGTGGTATGGCCGTAGACGGGGGCGGGGACCGCGGGCTGCCTCTTGAGGCCCAGTTGCGCTGGCGCTGGCGCCTTAGGGCCAGCCAGCCCGGCGGTCAGCCCGCCCAGGCAGGGGGAACGGACGTCTCGGGTATCGGGCGGTGGCGGAGGGTTTGGCCACCACCTCCCAGCCGAGGGCCGGCGTGACCCAGCAAACCCTTCGGCGCTTGGCGCCCCGCCCAAGATCCCGCACGTCGCTCACAGGGACGTGGCCCCGGGGGCTTCGGGGCCCGGGGCCCGCGGTCCCTGGGGCATCGCCCCTGCCCGCCCACGCGGCGCTAGGCGCAGCCCGGCCGCAGCCCGGGCCGGCCCTGCTGCCCGACAGCAGCTGGCCCGAAGCCACTGGGAGCCACCATTGCGTCGCCACGGCCCCTCAGCCCCGGCAAGGCCACCCTTGCCCGCACACCACCCGCCGAGCTCAGGAGCCCGCCCCTGGTGGCCGGCAGGCCCGGGGAAGCGGCCCCGGCCCTCGATCCCGCTCCCGCACCCGGCCGCGGCGACACGGCGGAGGCGGGGCTTCTGCCGGAGGGAGCTGTGGCGGGACACACCGGCGCACAGGTGGCGGCAGCGGGGCTGGGCGCCAGTGGGGGCGGCCAGGTGCAGGTCGAGGGGCTCGCTGGCCGAAAGGACGGCAACCGGGCCCGCGGCGGATTCTGGGTCCGGGCCAGCCACCCCGGGAGCGTCCGGGGTGCGGCTGCCTTCCGGGGCCGCCTTCTGGCCGCCCGGCCGGCCGGGCCGGCGGGGAGCGGCCCCTCCGGCGCACGCGCGCCGTGGTGGGAGGGGCCTGAGGAGGTGGGGCCTGCAGCGGGGCCCGGCGGGGGCGGAGCCGGCGGCCACCGCCCGCGGGTGAGTAAAGGAGAAGGCGGAGCGGGAGGCAAAAAGCCTACAGCACCCGGTATTCCCAGGCGGTCTCCCATCCAAGTACTAACCAGGCCCGACCCTGCTTAGCTTCCGAGATCAGACGAGATCGGGCGCGTTCAGGGTGGTATGGCCGTAGACGGGGGCGGGGACCGCGGGCTGCCTCTTGAGGCCCAGTTGCGCTGGCGCTGGCGCCTTAGGGCCAGCCAGCCCGGCGGTCAGCCCGCCCAGGCAGGGGGAACGGACGTCTCGGGTATCGGGCGGTGGCGGAGGGTTTGGCCACCACCTCCCAGCCGAGGGCCGGCGTGACCCAGCAAACCCTTCGGCGCTTGGCGCCCCGCCCAAGATCCCGCACGTCGCTCACAGGGACGTGGCCCCGGAGGCTTCGGGGCCCGGGGCCCGCGGTCCCTGGGGCATCGCCCCTGCCCGCCCACGCGGCGCTAGGCGCAGCCCGGCCGCAGCCCGGGCCGGCCCTGCTGCCCGACTGCAGCTGGCCCGAAGCCACTGGGAGCCACCATTGCGTCGCCACGGCCCCTCAGCCCCGGCAAGGCCACCCTTGCCCGCACACCACCCGCCGAGCTCAGGAGCCCGCCCCTGGTGGCCGGCAGGCCCGGGGAAGCGGCCCCGGCCCTCGATCCCGCTCCCGCACCCGGCCGCGGCGACACGGCGGAGGCGGGGCTTCTGCCGGAGGGAGCTGTGGCGGGACACACCGGCGCACAGGTGGCGGCAGCGGGGCTGGGCGCCAGTGGGGGCGGCCAGGTGCAGGTCGAGGGGCTCGCTGGCCGAAAGGACGGCAACCGGGCCCGCGGCGGATTCTGGGTCCGGGCCAGCCACCCCGGGAGCGTCCGGGGTGCGGCTGCCTTCCGGGGCCGCCTTCTGGCCGCCCGGCCGGCCGGGCCGGCGGGGAGCGGCCCCTCTGGCGCACGCGCGCCGTGGTGGGAGGGGCCTGAGGAGGTGGGGCCTGCAGCGGGGCCCGGCGGGGGCGGAGCCGGCGGCCACCGCCCGCGGGCGAGTAAAGGAGAAGGCGGAGCGGGAGGCAAAAAGCCTACAGCACCCGGTATTCCCAGGCGGTCTCCCATCCAAGTACTAACCAGGCCCGACCCTGCTTAGCTTCCGAGATCAGACGAGATCGGGCGCGTTCAGGGTGGTATGGCCGTAGACGGGGGCGGGGACCGCGGGCTGCCTCTTGAGGCCCAGTTGCGCTGGCGCTGGCGCCTTAGGGCCAGCCAGCCCGGCGGTCAGCCCGCCCAGGCAGGGGGAACGGACGTCTCGGGTATCGGGCGGTGGCGGAGGGTTTGGCCACCACCTCCCAGCCGAGGGCCGGCGTGACCCAGCAAACCCTTCGGCGCTTGGCGCCCCGCCCAAGATCCCGCACGTCGCTCACAGGGACGTGGCCCCGGGGGCTTCGGGGCCCGGGGCCCGCGGTCCCTGGGGCATCGCCCCTGCCCGCCCACGCGGCGCTAGGCGCAGCCCGGCCGCAGCCCGGGCCGGCCCTGCTGCCCGACAGCAGCTGGCCCGAAGCCACTGGGAGCCACCATTGCGTCGCCACGGCCCCTCAGCCCCGGCAAGGCCACCCTTGCCCGCACACCACCCGCCGAGCTCAGGAGCCCGCCCCTGGTGGCCGGCAGGCCCGGGGAAGCGGCCCCGGCCCTCGATCCCGCTCCCGCACCCGGCCGCGGCGACACGGCGGAGGCGGGGCTTCTGCCGGAGGGAGCTGTGGCGGGACACACCGGCGCACAGGTGGCGGCAGCGGGGCTGGGCGCCAGTGGGGGCGGCCAGGTGCAGGTCGAGGGGCTCGCTGGCCGAAAGGACGGCAACCGGGCCCGCGGCGGATTCTGGGTCCGGGCCAGCCACCCCGGGAGCGTCCGGGGTGCGGCTGCCTTCCGGGGCCGCCTTCTGGCCGCCCGGCCGGCCGGGCCGGCGGGGAGCGGCCCCTCCGGCGCACGCGCGCCGTGGTGGGAGGGGCCTGAGGAGGTGGGGCCTGCAGCGGGGCCCGGCGGGGGCGGAGCCGGCGGCCACCGCCCGCGGGCGAGTAAAGGAGAAGGCGGAGCGGGAGGCAAAAAGCCTACAGCACCCGGTATTCCCAGGCGGTCTCCCATCCAAGTACTAACCAGGCCCGACCCTGCTTAGCTTCCGAGATCAGACGAGATCGGGCGCGTTCAGGGTGGTATGGCCGTAGAAGGGGGCGGGGACCGCGGGCTGCCTCTTGAGGCCCAGTTGCGCTGGCGCTGGCGCCTTAGGGCCAGCCAGCCCGGCGGTCAGCCCGCCCAGGCAGGGGGAACGGACGTCTCGGGTATCGGGCGGTGGCGGAGGGTTTGGCCACCACCTCCCAGCCGAGGGCCGGCGTGACCCAGCAAACCCTTCGGCGCTTGGCGCCCCGCCCAAGATCCCGCACGTCGCTCACAGGGACGTGGCCCCGGAGGCTTCGGGGCCCGGGGCCCGCGGTCCCTGGGGCATCGCCCCTGCCCGCCCACGCGGCGCTAGGCGCAGCCCGGCCGCAGCCCGGGCCGGCCCTGCTGCCCGACTGCAGCTGGCCCGAAGCCACTGGGAGCCACCATTGCGTCGCCACGGCCCCTCAGCCCCGGCAAGGCCACCCTTGCCCGCACACCACCCGCCGAGCTCAGGAGCCCGCCCCTGGTGGCCGGCAGGCCCGGGGAAGCGGCCCCGGCCCTCGATCCCGCTCCCGCACCCGGCCGCGGCGACACGGCGGAGGCGGGGCTTCTGCCGGAGGGAGCTGTGGCGGGACACACCGGCGCACAGGTGGCGGCAGCGGGGCTGGGCGCCAGTGGGGGCGGCCAGGTGCAGGTCGAGGGGCTCGCTGGCCGAAAGGACGGCAACCGGGCCCGCGGCGGATTCTGGGTCCGGGCCAGCCACCCCGGGAGCGTCCGGGGTGCGGCTGCCTTCCGGGGCCGCCTTCTGGCCGCCCGGCCGGCCGGGCCGGCGGGGAGCGGCCCCTCCGGCGCACGCGCGCCGTGGTGGGAGGGGCCTGAGGAGGTGGGGCCTGCAGCGGGGCCCGGCGGGGGCGGAGCCGGCGGCCACCGCCCGCGGGCGAGTAAAGGAGAAGGCGGAGCGGGAGGCAAAAAGCCTACAGCACCCGGTATTCCCAGGCGGTCTCCCATCCAAGTACTAACCAGGCCCGACCCTGCTTAGCTTCCGAGATCAGACGAGATCGGGCGCGTTCAGGGTGGTATGGCCGTAGACGGGGGCGGGGACCGCGGGCTGCCTCTTGAGGCCCAGTTGCGCTGGCGCTGGCGCCTTAGGGCCAGCCAGCCCGGCGGTCAGCCCGCCCAGGCAGGGGGAACGGACGTCTCGGGTATCGGGCGGTGGCGGAGGGTTTGGCCACCACCTCCCAGCCGAGGGCCGGCGTGACCCAGCAAACCCTTCGGCGCTTGGCGCCCCGCCCAAGATCCCGCACGTCGCTCACAGGGACGTGGCCCCGGGGGCTTCGGGGCCCGGGGCCCGCGGTCCCTGGGGCATCGCCCCTGCCCGCCCACGCGGCGCTAGGCGCAGCCCGGCCGCAGCCCGGGCCGGCCCTGCTGCCCGACAGCAGCTGGCCCGAAGCCACTGGGAGCCACCATTGCGTCGCCACGGCCCCTCAGCCCCGGCAAGGCCACCCTTGCCCGCACACCACCCGCCGAGCTCAGGAGCCCGCCCCTGGTGGCCGGCAGGCCCGGGGAAGCGGCCCCGGCCCTCGATCCCGCTCCCGCACCCGGCCGCGGCGACACGGCGGAGGCGGGGCTTCTGCCGGAGGGAGCTGTGGCGGGACACACCGGCGCACAGGTGGCGGCAGCGGGGCTGGGCGCCAGTGGGGGCGGCCAGGTGCAGGTCGAGGGGCTCGCTGGCCGAAAGGACGGCAACCGGGCCCGCGGCGGATTCTGGGTCCGGGCCAGCCACCCCGGGAGCGTCCGGGGTGCGGCTGCCTTCCGGGGCCGCCTTCTGGCCGCCCGGCCGGCCGGGCCGGCGGGGAGCGGCCCCTCCGGCGCACGCGCGCCGTGGTGGGAGGGGCCTGAGGAGGTGGGGCCTGCAGCGGGGCCCGGCGGGGGCGGAGCCGGCGGCCACCGCCCGCGGGCGAGTAAAGGAGAAGGCGGAGCGGGAGGCAAAAAGCCTACAGCACCCGGTATTCCCAGGCGGTCTCCCATCCAAGTACTAACCAGGCCCGACCCTGCTTAGCTTCCGAGATCAGACGAGATCGGGCGCGTTCAGGGTGGTATGGCCGTAGACGGGGGCGGGGACCGCGGGCTGCCTCTTGAGGCCCAGTTGCGCTGGCGCTGGCGCCTTAGGGCCAGCCAGCCCGGCGGTCAGCCCGCCCAGGCAGGGGGAACGGACGTCTCGGGTATCGGGCGGTGGCGGAGGGTTTGGCCACCACCTCCCAGCCGAGGGCCGGCGTGACCCAGCAAACCCTTCGGCGCTTGGCGCCCCGCCCAAGATCCCGCACGTCGCTCACAGGGACGTGGCCCCGGGGGCTTCGGGGCCCGGGGCCCGCGGTCCCTGGGGCATCGCCCCTGCCCGCCCACGCGGCGCTAGGCGCAGCCCGGCCGCAGCCCGGGCCGGCCCTGCTGCCCGACAGCAGCTGGCCCGAAGCCACTGGGAGCCACCATTGCGTCGCCACGGCCCCTCAGCCCCGGCAAGGCCACCCTTGCCCGCACACCACCCGCCGAGCTCAGGAGCCCGCCCCTGGTGGCCGGCAGGCCCGGGGAAGCGGCCCCGGCCCTCGATCCCGCTCCCGCACCCGGCCGCGGCGACACGGCGGAGGCGGGGCTTCTGCCGGAGGGAGCTGTGGCGGGACACACCGGCGCACAGGTGGCGGCAGCGGGGCTGGGCGCCAGTGGGGGCGGCCAGGTGCAGGTCGAGGGGCTCGCTGGCCGAAAGGACGGCAACCGGGCCCGCGGCGGATTCTGGGTCCGGGCCAGCCACCCCGGGAGCGTCCGGGGTGCGGCTGCCTTCCGGGGCCGCCTTCTGGCCGCCCGGCCGGCCGGGCCGGCGGGGAGCGGCCCCTCCGGCGCACGCGCGCCGTGGTGGGAGGGGCCTGAGGAGGTGGGGCCTGCAGCGGGGCCCGGCGGGGGCGGAGCCGGCGGCCACCGCCCGCGGGCGAGTAAAGGAGAAGGCGGAGCGGGAGGCAAAAAGCCTACAGCACCCGGTATTCCCAGGCGGTCTCCCATCCAAGTACTAACCAGGCCCGACCCTGCTTAGCTTCCGAGATCAGACGAGATCGGGCGCGTTCAGGGTGGTATGGCCGTAGACGGGGGCGGGGACCGCGGGCTGCCTCTTGAGGCCCAGTTGCGCTGGCGCTGGCGCCTTAGGGCCAGCCAGCCCGGCGGTCAGCCCGCCCAGGCAGGGGGAACGGACGTCTCGGGTATCGGGCGGTGGCGGAGGGTTTGGCCACCACCTCCCAGCCGAGGGCCGGCGTGACCCAGCAAACCCTTCGGCGCTTGGCGCCCCGCCCAAGATCCCGCACGTCGCTCACAGGGACGTGGCCCCGGGGGCTTCGGGGCCCGGGGCCCGCGGTCCCTGGGGCATCGCCCCTGCCCGCCCACGCGGCGCTAGGCGCAGCCCGGCCGCAGCCCGGGCCGGCCCTGCTGCCCGACAGCAGCTGGCCCGAAGCCACTGGGAGCCACCATTGCGTCGCCACGGCCCCTCAGCCCCGGCAAGGCCACCCTTGCCCGCACACCACCCGCCGAGCTCAGGAGCCCGCCCCTGGTGGCCGGCAGGCCCGGGGAAGCGGCCCCGGCCCTCGATCCCGCTCCCGCACCCGGCCGCGGCGACACGGCGGAGGCGGGGCTTCTGCCGGAGGGAGCTGTGGCGGGACACACCGGCGCACAGGTGGCGGCAGCGGGGCTGGGCGCCAGTGGGGGCGGCCAGGTGCAGGTCGAGGGGCTCGCTGGCCGAAAGGACGGCAACCGGGCCCGCGGCGGATTCTGGGTCCGGGCCAGCCACCCCGGGAGCGTCCGGGGTGCGGCTGCCTTCCGGGGCCGCCTTCTGGCCGCCCGGCCGGCCGGGCCGGCGGGGAGCGGCCCCTCCGGCACACGCGCGCCATGGTGGGAGGGGCCTGAGGAGGTGGGGCCTGCAGCAGGGCCCGGCGGGGGCGGAGCCGGCGGCCACCGCCCGCGGGCGAGTAAAGGAGAAGGCGGAGCGGGAGGCAAAAAGCCTACAGCACCCGGTATTCCCAGGCGGTCTCCCATCCAAGTACTAACCAGGCCCGACCCTGCTTAGCTTCCGAGATCAGACGAGATCGGGCGCGTTCAGGGTGGTATGGCCGTAGACGGGGACGGGGACCGCGGGCTGCCTCTTGAGGCCCAGTTGCGCTGGCGCTGGCGCCTTAGGGCCAGCCAGCCCGGCGGTCAGCCCGCCCAGGCAGGGGGAACGGACGTCTCGGGTATCGGGCGGTGGCGGAGGGTTTGGCCACCACCTCCCAGCCGAGGGCCGGCGTGACCCAGCAAACCCTTCGGCGCTTGGCGCCCCGCCCAAGATCCCGCACGTCGCTCACAGGGACGTGGCCCCGGGGGCTTCGGGGCCCGGGGCCCGCGGTCCCTGGGGCATCGCCCCTGCCCGCCCACGCGGCGCTAGGCGCAGCCCGGCCGCAGCCCGGGCCGGCCCTGCTGCCCGACAGCAGCTGGCCCGAAGCCACTGGGAGCCACCATTGCGTCGCCACGGCCCCTCAGCCCCGGCAAGGCCACCCTTGCCCGCACACCACCCGCCGAGCTCAGGAGCCCGCCCCTGGTGGCCGGCAGGCCCGGGGAAGCGGCCCCGGCCCTCGATCCCGCTCCCGCACCCGGCCGCGGCGACACGGCGGAGGCGGGGCTTCTGCCGGAGGGAGCTGTGGCGGGACACACCGGCGCACAGGTGGCGGCAGCGGGGCTGGGCGCCAGTGGGGGCGGCCAGGTGCAGGTCGAGGGGCTCGCTGGCCGAAAGGACGGCAACCGGGCCCGCGGCGGATTCTGGGTCCGGGCCAGCCACCCCGGGAGCGTCCGGGGTGCGGCTGCCTTCCGGGGCCGCCTTCTGGCCGCCCGGCCGGCCGGGCCGGCGGGGAGCGGCCCCTCCGGCGCACGCGCGCCGTGGTGGGAGGGGCCTGAGGAGGTGGGGCCTGCAGCGGGGCCCGGCGGGGGCGGAGCCGGCGGCCACCGCCCGCGGGCGAGTAAAGGAGAAGGCGGAGCGGGAGGCAAAAAGCCTACAGCACCCGGTATTCCCAGGCGGTCTCCCATCCAAGTACTAACCAGGCCCGACCCTGCTTAGCTTCCGAGATCAGACGAGATCGGGCGCGTTCAGGGTGGTATGGCCGTAGACGGGGGCGGGGACCGCGGGCTGCCTCTTGAGGCCCAGTTGCGCTGGCGCTGGCGCCTTAGGGCCAGCCAGCCCGGCGGTCAGCCCGCCCAGGCAGGGGGAACGGACGTCTCGGGTATCGGGCGGTGGCGGAGGGTTTGGCCACCACCTCCCAGCCGAGGGCCGGCGTGACCCAGCAAACCCTTCGGCGCTTGGCGCCCCGCCCAAGATCCCGCACGTCGCTCACAGGGACGTGGCCCCGGGGGCTTCGGGGCCCGGGGCCCGCGGTCCCTGGGGCATCGCCCCTGCCCGCCCACGCGGCGCTAGGCGCAGCCCGGCCGCAGCCCGGGCCGGCCCTGCTGCCCGACAGCAGCTGGCCCGAAGCCACTGGGAGCCACCATTGCGTCGCCACGGCCCCTCAGCCCCGGCAAGGCCACCCTTGCCCGCACACCACCCGCCGAGCTCAGGAGCCCGCCCCTGGTGGCCGGCAGGCCCGGGGAAGCGGCCCCGGCCCTCGATCCCGCTCCCGCACCCGGCCGCGGCGACACGGCGGAGGCGGGGCTTCTGCCGGAGGGAGCTGTGGCGGGACACACCGGCGCACAGGTGGCGGCAGCGGGGCTGGGCGCCAGTGGGGGCGGCCAGGTGCAGGTCGAGGGGCTCGCTGGCCGAAAGGACGGCAACCGGGCCCGCGGCGGATTCTGGGTCCGGGCCAGCCACCCCGGGAGCGTCCGGGGTGCGGCTGCCTTCCGGGGCCGCCTTCTGGCCGCCCGGCCGGCCGGGCCGGCGGGGAGCGGCCCCTCCGGCGCACGCGCGCCGTGGTGGGAGGGGCCTGAGGAGGTGGGGCCTGCAGCGGGGCCCGGCGGGGGCGGAGCCGGCGGCCACCGCCCGCGGGCGAGTAAAGGAGAAGGCGGAGCGGGAGGCAAAAAGCCTACAGCACCCGGTATTCCCAGGCGGTCTCCCATCCAAGTACTAACCAGGCCCGACCCTGCTTAGCTTCCGAGATCAGACGAGATCGGGCGCGTTCAGGGTGGTATGGCCGTAGACGGGGGCGGGGACCGCGGGCTGCCTCTTGAGGCCCAGTTGCGCTGGCGCTGGCGCCTTAGGGCCAGCCAGCCCGGCGGTCAGCCCGCCCAGGCAGGGGGAACGGACGTCTCGGGTATCAGGCGGTGGCGGAGGGTTTGGCCACCACCTCCCAGCCGAGGGCCGGCGTGACCCAGCAAACCCTTCGGCGCTTGGCGCCCCGCCCAAGATCCCGCACGTCGCTCACAGGGACGTGGCCCCGGAGGCTTCGGGGCCCGGGGCCCGCGGTCCCTGGGGCATCGCCCCTGCCCGCCCACGCGGCGCTAGGCGCAGCCCGGCCGCAGCCCGGGCCGGCCCTGCTGCCCGACAGCAGCTGGCCCGAAGCCACTGGGAGCCACCATTGCGTCGCCACGGCCCCTCAGCCCCGGCAAGGCCACCCTTGCCCGCACACCACCCGCCGAGCTCAGGAGCCCGCCCCTGGTGGCCGGCAGGCCCGGGGAAGCGGCCCCGGCCCTCGATCCCGCTCCCGCACCCGGCCGCGGCGACACGGCGGAGGCGGGGCTTCTGCCGGAGGGAGCTGTGGCGGGACACACCGGCGCACAGGTGGCGGCAGCGGGGCTGGGCGCCAGTGGGGGCGGCCAGGTGCAGGTCGAGGGGCTCGCTGGCCGAAAGGACGGCAACCGGGCCCGCGGCGGATTCTGGGTCCGGGCCAGCCACCCCGGGAGCGTCCGGGGTGCGGCTGCCTTCCGGGGCCGCCTTCTGGCCGCCCGGCCGGCCCGGCCGGCGGGGAGCGGCCCCTCCGGCGCACGCGCGCCGTGGTGGGAGGGGCCTGAGGAGGTGGGGCCTGCAGCGGGGCCCGGCGGGGGCGGAGCCGGCGGCCACCGCCCGCGGGCGAGTAAAGGAGAAGGCGGAGCGGGAGGCAAAAAGCCTACAGCACCCGGTATTCCCAGGCGGTCTCCCATCCAAGTACTAACCAGGCCCGACCCTGCTTAGCTTCCGAGATCAGACGAGATCGGGCGCGTTCAGGGTGGTATGGCCGTAGACGGGGGCGGGGACCGCGGGCTGCCTCTTGAGGCCCAGTTGCGCTGGCGCTGGCGCCTTAGGGCCAGCCAGCCCGGCGGTCAGCCCGCCCCGGCGGGACCCCGCCGCCCGCCCAGGCAGGGGGAACAGACGTCTCGGGTATCGGGCGGTGGCGGAGGGTTTGGCCACCACCTCCCAGCCGAGGGCCGGCGTGACCCAGCAAACCCTTCGGCGCTTGGCGCCCCGCCCAAGATCCCGCACGTCGCTCACAGGGACGTGGCCCCGGGGGCTTCGGGGCCCGGGGCCCGCGGTCCCTGGGGCATCGCCCCTGCCCGCCCACGCGGCGCTAGGCACAGCCCGGCCGCAGCCCGGGCCGGCCCTGCTGCCCGACAGCAGCTGGCCCGAAGCCACTGGGAGCCACCATTGCGTCGCCACGGCCCCTCAGCCCCGGCAATGCCACCCTTGCCCGCACACCACCCGCCGAGCTCAGGAGCCCGCCCCTGGTGGCCGGCAGGCCCGGGGAAGCGGCCCCGGCCCTCGATCCCGCTCCCGCACCCGGCCGCGGCGACACGGCGGAGGCGGGGCTTCTGCCGGAGGGAGCTGTGGCGGGACACACCGGCGCACAGGTGGCGGCAGCGGGGCTGGGCGCCAGTGGGGGCGGCCAGGTGCAGGTCGAGGGGCTCGCTGGCCGAAAGGACGGCAACCGGGCCCGCGGCGGATTCTGGGTCCGGGCCAGCCACCCCGGGAGCGTCCGGGGTGCGGCTGCCTTCCGGGGCCGCCTTCTGGCCGCCCGGCCGGCCGGGCCGGCGGGGAGCGGCCCCTCCGGCGCACGCGCGCCGTGGTGGGAGGGGCCTGAGGAGGTGGGGCCTGCAGCGGGGCCCGGCGGGGGCGGAGCCGGCGGCCACCGCCCGCGGGCGAGTAAAGGAGAAGGCGGAGCGGGAGGCAAAAAGCCTACAGCACCCGGTATTCCCAGGCGGTCTCCCATCCAAGTACTAACCAGGCCCGACCCTGCTTAGCTTCCGAGATCAGACGAGATCGGGCGCGTTCAGGGTGGTATGGCCGTAGACGGGGGCGGGGACCGCGGGCTGCCTCTTGAGGCCCAGTTGCGCTGGCGCTGGCGCCTTAGGGCCAGCCAGCCCGGCGGTCAGCCCGCCCCGGCGGGACCCCGCCGCCCGCCCAGGCAGGGGGAACGGACGTCTCGGGTATCGGGCGGTGGCGGAGGGTTTGGCCACCACCTCCCAGCCGAGGGCCGGCGTGACCCAGCAAACCCTTCGGCGCTTGGCGCCCCGCCCAAGATCCCGCACGTCGCTCACAGGGACGTGGCCCCGGGGGCTTCGGGGCCCGGGGCCCGCGGTCCCTGGGGCATCGCCCCTGCCCGCCCACGCGGCGCTAGGCGCAGCCCGGCCGCAGCCCGGGCCGGCCCTGCTGCCCGACAGCAGCTGGCCCGAAGCCACTGGGAGCCACCATTGCGTCGCCACGGCCCCTCAGCCCCGGCAAGGCCACCCTTGCCCGCACACCACCCGCCGAGCTCAGGAGCCCGCCCCTGGTGGCCGGCAGGCCCGGGGAAGCGGCCCCGGCCCTCGATCCCGCTCCCGCACCCGGCCGCGGCGACACGGCGGAGGCGGGGCTTCTGCCGGAGGGAGCTGTGGCGGGACACACCGGCGCACAGGTGGCGGCAGCGGGGCTGGGCGCCAGTGGGGGCGGCCAGGTGCAGGTCGAGGGGCTCGCTGGCCGAAAGGACGGCAACCGGGCCCGCGGCGGATTCTGGGTCCGGGCCAGCCACCCCGGGAGCGTCCGGGGTGCGGCTGCCTTCCGGGGCCGCCTTCTGGCCGCCCGGCCGGCCGGGCCGGCGGGGAGCGGCCCCTCCGGCGCACGCGCGCCGTGGTGGGAGGGGCCTGAGGAGGTGGGGCCTGCAGCGGGGCCCGGCGGGGGCGGAGCCGGCGGCCACCGCCCGCGGGCGAGTAAAGGAGAAGGCGGAGCGGGAGGCAAAAAGCCTACAGCACCCGGTATTCCCAGGCGGTCTCCCATCCAAGTACTAACCAGGCCCGACCCTGCTTAGCTTCCGAGATCAGACGAGATCGGGCGCGTTCAGGGTGGTATGGCCGTAGACGGGGGCGGGGACCGCGGGCTGCCTCTTGAGGCCCAGTTGCGCTGGCGCTGGCGCCTTAGGGCCAGCCAGCCCGGCGGTCAGCCCGCCCAGGCAGGGGGAACGGACGTCTCGGGTATCGGGCGGTGGCGGAGGGTTTGGCCACCACCTCCCAGCCGAGGGCCGGCGTGACCCAGCAAACCCTTCGGCGCTTGGCGCCCCGCCCAAGATCCCGCACGTCGCTCACAGGGACGTGGCCCCGGGGGCTTCGGGGCCCGGGGCCCGCGGTCCCTGGGGCATCGCCCCTGCCCGCCCACGCGGCGCTAGGCGCAGCCCGGCCGCAGCCCGGGCCGGCCCTGCTGCCCGACAGCAGCTGGCCCGAAGCCACTGGGAGCCACCATTGCGTCGCCACGGCCCCTCAGCCCCGGCAAGGCCACCCTTGCCCGCACACCACCCGCCGAGCTCAGGAGCCCGCCCCTGGTGGCCGGCAGGCCCGGGGAAGCGGCCCCGGCCCTCGATCCCGCTCCCGCACCCGGCCGCGGCGACACGGCGGAGGCGGGGCTTCTGCCGGAGGGAGCTGTGGCGGGACACACCGGCGCACAGGTGGCGGCAGCGGGGCTGGGCGCCAGTGGGGGCGGCCAGGTGCAGGTCGAGGGGCTCGCTGGCCGAAAGGACGGCAACCGGGCCCGCGGCGGATTCTGGGTCCGGGCCAGCCACCCCGGGAGCGTCCGGGGTGCGGCTGCCTTCCGGGGCCGCCTTCTGGCCGCCCGGCCGGCCGGGCCGGCGGGGAGCGGCCCCTCCGGCACACGCGCGCCATGGTGGGAGGGGCCTGAGGAGGTGGGGCCTGCAGCGGGGCCCGGCGGGGGCGGAGCCGGCGGCCACCGCCCGCGGGCGAGTAAAGGAGAAGGCGGAGCGGGAGGCAAAAAGCCTACAGCACCCGGTATTCCCAGGCGGTCTCCCATCCAAGTACTAACCAGGCCCGACCCTGCTTAGCTTCCGAGATCAGACGAGATCGGGCGCGTTCAGGGTGGTATGGCCGTAGACGGGGACGGGGACCGCGGGCTGCCTCTTGAGGCCCAGTTGCGCTGGCGCTGGCGCCTTAGGGCCAGCCAGCCCGGCGGTCAGCCCGCCCAGGCAGGGGGAACGGACGTCTCGGGTATCGGGCGGTGGCGGAGGGTTTGGCCACCACCTCCCAGCCGAGGGCCGGCGTGACCCAGCAAACCCTTCGGCGCTTGGCGCCCCGCCCAAGATCCCGCACGTCGCTCACAGGGACGTGGCCCCGGGGGCTTCGGGGCCCGGGGCCCGCGGTCCCTGGGGCATCGCCCCTGCCCGCCCACGCGGCGCTAGGCGCAGCCCGGCCGCAGCCCGGGCCGGCCCTGCTGCCCGACAGCAGCTGGCCCGAAGCCACTGGGAGCCACCATTGCGTCGCCACGGCCCCTCAGCCCCGGCAAGGCCACCCTTGCCCGCACACCACCCGCCGAGCTCAGGAGCCCGCCCCTGGTGGCCGGCAGGCCCGGGGAAGCGGCCCCGGCCCTCGATCCCGCTCCCGCACCCGGCCGCGGCGACACGGCGGAGGCGGGGCTTCTGCCGGAGGGAGCTGTGGCGGGACACACCGGCGCACAGGTGGCGGCAGCGGGGCTGGGCGCCAGTGGGGGCGGCCAGGTGCAGGTCGAGGGGCTCGCTGGCCGAAAGGACGGCAACCGGGCCCGCGGCGGATTCTGGGTCCGGGCCAGCCACCCCGGGAGCGTCCGGGGTGCGGCTGCCTTCCGGGGCCGCCTTCTGGCCGCCCGGCCGGCCGGGCCGGCGGGGAGCGGCCCCTCCGGCGCACGCGCGCCGTGGTGGGAGGGGCCTGAGGAGGTGGGGCCTGCAGCGGGGCCCGGCGGGGGCGGAGCCGGCGGCCACCGCCCGCGGGCGAGTAAAGGAGAAGGCGGAGCGGGAGGCAAAAAGCCTACAGCACCCGGTATTCCCAGGCGGTCTCCCATCCAAGTACTAACCAGGCCCGACCCTGCTTAGCTTCCGAGATCAGACGAGATCGGGCGCGTTCAGGGTGGTATGGCCGTAGACGGGGGCGGGGACCGCGGGCTGCCTCTTGAGGCCCAGTTGCGCTGGCGCTGGCGCCTTAGGGCCAGCCAGCCCGGCGGTCAGCCCGCCCCGGCGGGACCCCGCCGCCCGCCCAGGCAGGGGGAACAGACGTCTCGGGTATCGGGCGGTGGCGGAGGGTTTGGCCACCACCTCCCAGCCGAGGGCCGGCGTGACCCAGCAAACCCTTCGGCGCTTGGCGCCCCGCCCAAGATCCCGCACGTCGCTCACAGGGACGTGGCCCCGGGGGCTTCGGGGCCCGGGGCCCGCGGTCCCTGGGGCATCGCCCCTGCCCGCCCACGCGGCGCTAGGCACAGCCCGGCCGCAGCCCGGGCCGGCCCTGCTGCCCGACAGCAGCTGGCCCGAAGCCACTGGGAGCCACCATTGCGTCGCCACGGCCCCTCAGCCCCGGCAATGCCACCCTTGCCCGCACACCACCCGCCGAGCTCAGGAGCCCGCCCCTGGTGGCCGGCAGGCCCGGGGAAGCGGCCCCGGCCCTCGATCCCGCTCCCGCACCCGGCCGCGGCGACACGGCGGAGGCGGGGCTTCTGCCGGAGGGAGCTGTGGCGGGACACACCGGCGCACAGGTGGCGGCAGCGGGGCTGGGCGCCAGTGGGGGCGGCCAGGTGCAGGTCGAGGGGCTCGCTGGCCGAAAGGACGGCAACCGGGCCCGCGGCGGATTCTGGGTCCGGGCCAGCCACCCCGGGAGCGTCCGGGGTGCGGCTGCCTTCCGGGGCCGCCTTCTGGCCGCCCGGCCGGCCGGGCCGGCGGGGAGCGGCCCCTCCGGCGCACGCGCGCCGTGGTGGGAGGGGCCTGAGGAGGTGGGGCCTGCAGCGGGGCCCGGCGGGGGCGGAGCCGGCGGCCACCGCCCGCGGGCGAGTAAAGGAGAAGGCGGAGCGGGAGGCAAAAAGCCTACAGCACCCGGTATTCCCAGGCGGTCTCCCATCCAAGTACTAACCAGGCCCGACCCTGCTTAGCTTCCGAGATCAGACGAGATCGGGCGCGTTCAGGGTGGTATGGCCGTAGACGGGGGCGGGGACCGCGGGCTGCCTCTTGAGGCCCAGTTGCGCTGGCGCTGGCGCCTTAGGGCCAGCCAGCCCGGCGGTCAGCCCGCCCCGGCGGGACCCCGCCGCCCGCCCAGGCAGGGGGAACGGACGTCTCGGGTATCGGGCGGTGGCGGAGGGTTTGGCCACCACCTCCCAGCCGAGGGCCGGCGTGACCCAGCAAACCCTTCGGCGCTTGGCGCCCCGCCCAAGATCCCGCACGTCGCTCACAGGGACGTGGCCCCGGGGGCTTCGGGGCCCGGGGCCCGCGGTCCCTGGGGCATCGCCCCTGCCCGCCCACGCGGCGCTAGGCGCAGCCCGGCCGCAGCCCGGGCCGGCCCTGCTGCCCGACAGCAGCTGGCCCGAAGCCACTGGGAGCCACCATTGCGTCGCCACGGCCCCTCAGCCCCGGCAAGGCCACCCTTGCCCGCACACCACCCGCCGAGCTCAGGAGCCCGCCCCTGGTGGCCGGCAGGCCCGGGGAAGCGGCCCCGGCCCTCGATCCCGCTCCCGCACCCGGCCGCGGCGACACGGCGGAGGCGGGGCTTCTGCCGGAGGGAGCTGTGGCGGGACACACCGGCGCACAGGTGGCGGCAGCGGGGCTGGGCGCCAGTGGGGGCGGCCAGGTGCAGGTCGAGGGGCTCGCTGGCCGAAAGGACGGCAACCGGGCCCGCGGCGGATTCTGGGTCCGGGCCAGCCACCCCGGGAGCGTCCGGGGTGCGGCTGCCTTCCGGGGCCGCCTTCTGGCCGCCCGGCCGGCCGGGCCGGCGGGGAGCGGCCCCTCCGGCGCACGCGCGCCGTGGTGGGAGGGGCCTGAGGAGGTGGGGCCTGCAGCGGGGCCCGGCGGGGGCGGAGCCGGCGGCCACCGCCCGCGGGCGAGTAAAGGAGAAGGCGGAGCGGGAGGCAAAAAGCCTACAGCACCCGGTATTCCCAGGCGGTCTCCCATCCAAGTACTAACCAGGCCCGACCCTGCTTAGCTTCCGAGATCAGACGAGATCGGGCGCGTTCAGGGTGGTATGGCCGTAGACGGGGGCGGGGACCGCGGGCTGCCTCTTGAGGCCCAGTTGCGCTGGCGCTGGCGCCTTAGGGCCAGCCAGCCCGGCGGTCAGCCCGCCCAGGCAGGGGGAACGGACGTCTCGGGTATCGGGCGGTGGCGGAGGGTTTGGCCACCACCTCCCAGCCGAGGGCCGGCGTGACCCAGCAAACCCTTCGGCGCTTGGCGCCCCGCCCAAGATCCCGCACGTCGCTCACAGGGACATGGCCCCGGGGGCTTCGGGGCCCGGGGCCCGCGGTCCCTGGGGCATCGCCCCTGCCCGCCCACGCGGCGCTAGGCGCAGCCCGGCCGCAGCCCGGGCCGGCCCTGCTGCCCGACAGCAGCTGGCCCGAAGCCACTGGGAGCCAC